>NW_020447198.1:1905637-1941229 GCF_003343035.1 Apteryx rowi | reverse complement strand
GGCTGAAGCAAGCGCTCGGGGAGGACTTTGCGCCCATTCGGGTAGGCTTTAAAGCCGATTCAAATGGCACCGGAGGTGGCCGGGGGAGGGGAGGCGCCGCCGCCGCCGCCGCCTCCCTGAGGGGAGACCTGGCGCGCGGCTGCTCGGGCTGCGGCAGCAGCACACGGGTATCCAGCGGGCGGCCGGAGGGAGCCTGCAGTAAAGTTACTTTCAAAAGTGCCCCTCAGTAGCTGAGGGACGACCTGCGGGTATTTATTTGGAGCAAAGGTGCGCCGCGGGTTCCCCAGCGTCACGTTCGTTCCCTGACGCCGGGGACCGCGTCGCGTCTCGAGCTGCAGGAGCAGGGGAAGGCTGCCGCCTCGGCAGGCGCCCGCCCGCCGCTTGTCAGCAGCAGTACGCAAATCCCGCTTATTTGCGCCGTGAGTTTGTGCCGGTGCATGGAGCAGCCGTGACCCCTGACCGCTTCCCAGCGTGCAGGCAAGAACCCGCGCTTGCTGGTCCATAGCCTAGCAGCAAGCTTTGCGCCTCAGCCCGAGGGGCTTCCCGGGACCCCAAAAGCCTCTGAAGTTCTCCGAGGTCCTGCAGGCGGGAACGGCAGTTCTGCCCATTAAAGAGGATGGCTGCCGTAGTCTCCTTTCAAATTAACTGAAATGCGTGTGATGCTTACCCTCCCTTCCATGTGCCTCAGTCAGGAAAAAAAGACCTCAAGGTGGCAGACTGGCAGAATTAGATGATGCCCACCTCCATCAATGCAGGGATAGCGACATTGGTAGCTTGGTAAACTGGCAGCTTGGGTCCAGAAACTCTATACCAGCAGCCTACGCTAACAATCTCAGACACGGCATATCAACCCGGGATCAGCACCGTACACGCGTGGCTATCCTGCTTGGGCCCAGCCTAGCATATCCGCATGGCTTTACGCTGCGCCACACACGCCGTGCAAAAAAACTGGCCATCTGCCAGGCGCTGTATCTTGGTCCACACAGAAATCCCTCACTTCAGTGAGAAAGTCTCCACAGTGCAGAACCTGCGGCTTTCAAAACAGTATTTTACTGGTGTATAGTTCATGAACACAAAGCAGCTGTGTCTATGTGCGTGTGGAAATCAGTACTGTTGCTCTACATCTCCCATTGTCAGGCAAATGCTGCCCCCTCACACTTAGGCTTTATTAAAAGGTTTTAGCCTGAACCACGTCCCCATCGTGCCTTCCTCAAACTATGCCATTGGCTCCTCTCTTGGCTTGTATAAAGTTAAAAGTTGCACATTTTGAGTACGTGCAATGGTCTTTCCTGGAAAGGGAAGGGAGAGCAGGAAGGAGGGGATGAAGGGAAGCAGAAGGCTGTTGTGGTTGGTATTAATGGTGACACATTCATTTTTATTAATGCTATCACTTTAGCCCCTTATGAAGGTTTAAGATGACCATAAAGTTCCCTTTCACATTTGTTCTGAGTTTTTTTAAGGATTTAAAATTGAAGTATTATTTGCAGCATCATGACCATCAAAAAAGAATATTTCCCACTTGGGTTTGTGGACTCCGCAGTGAGTCAGTGGGAGAAGCTGACAGGCTGGAGCCTCAGCTGCTGCTCTCCTGTAACTAGCTCTCGCAACATAACATCTCGAAAAAGCTCCTTCTTTAGGCACCAAAAGACAAGATTGATGTTCATCTCTTTGATGTTGAAGTCAAGCTCTTTCCAAATAGCCAATTGTAAGTCTTATTATGGAATTTACTGGAATTTGCTGGGGTTTTGCACATACTTAACGTCAAAATAGGAACACATTTCTTTGAAAAATACCGTCATTAAAAAGGGAAGATAAAGGACAAAAATGTCTTAAGTGACTCAACTACRACCTCCTGAAAGCCTAGAAAACCAAAGGGCACACTTCCACAAGCGACAGGTAAATAAGTGGCATTCACCCAGTGTTAACACAGTTCCTAAATGCGTAGAGGAAAGCAAGCCACTCCTCAGTGCAAAGCAATGCAAGTCAGAAACGTCATTTTCTCCACAATCGTACCGGTCTCCTAGTATGATGCACTGCAAGAGCTGAGCAACTCTGGCCATTGCTTTTAACCCAGCTTTTTGTCTCATCTTGTAAGGAAAAAAGGCATTATGGTAGGAAAGTGCTGTCCTCTACATGCTGCCACAAAGAAGGGCAAGTTTATGTTTAGAAAGCAAACCTAGGTCTGCCAGCTCAGAAAGCGCTTATTTGATGTGGACAGCCTCTTCCTCCATTTCCTCATCTTGCCTATTTGCGGGAACATTAACCAGAAAAATGCTGCAAAGCCACTGTGGTGTCATTATTCAGGTCCTTTTGACTTTCACATGAACTACTGACTGGAGATCACGCTCATGTCTCTTGGTAGGAGAAGACTCTTTGCATGGTGCCTTGTCAACCAATCTCTAAACGGTTAAAAAAGTTAAAAAACCTCCTTTCACTCTCTTTTATGTAAATGTGTCTTTATGTATGCTTTTTTTTTATAACTCAGATGATTTCTACCCACTAACAGCTATCTGATGCTRTTCGTTCTGCAGTACCCAGCAGTGTGAAGATATCACCTCTGCCCTCAGCTGATCGGTACGTGCCATTTCTGCATTTCTGCATCTAACTCAGGGGCAAAGCGTTTCTGTCAAAGCTCTCGGCCTGCGAGCTTGTTCCTTAGCTTTTCTGTCAGACTGTGGCAGATCAACCCTTGGTGTGGCCCGCGGTGGAAACAAGCCTCGGACTGCGGTGAGGCAATTGGAGGGTGTGGAAAATGGCATTGTGAAGTATGAAGCAGACAAAGGTCTTTTCTAAAGCCAAATTTTAAGGGAAGCTACTACAAATTACAGAGGCCATTTAAGAGCACTGTTCTAAAGCTTCAAAGCTTAGACAAAAACTTTAGGCAAAACCACTGGAAAGCAAGACTGGGCATATCAAGACTCAACAAAGAAAATCCAAACAATCGACTRAGTAAACAAAATATGTTATTTTGTCAGATGCTTAACACAACCTCAAAATATTCTTTCAGTTGTTCTTAAGGACAAACACTTCGCAAAATATATGAAGAGACTCACTCTTTGATCAGGTTTAAGAACTCCAGCTACTCAGTAGAAGACTGTCTGAACTCCACATTCCTAAGGCCTCCATGCAGAGCACAACCTGATAGACCTGCTAATGCCAAGGTAAAATATCTGTCTTTCCATGGTGAAAATAATTTAGTCCATTGTATATAACATCACAGAAGCAAAAAACAAGTTTTAAGATCTCTTCTAGTGAAAAACACCCATTTGCTTATTAATTGCATAACCCGAAATGGTCTAGCTGGGTCCCCGGCTAAAACTGGATTCTCAGCTAGCAGCAGCTATCAAAATGCCTCTTATCACTGACATTTGGCAAAATAAATGCAGTGTTAGTTTAGAGTTTGCTCCTCTGAGACAATTCATCAGACAAATCGCTACAGCGGAAAACTGAAATTTCCTCTAAGCTCGTTTCCCTCTGCAGTTCCTCCCCCACGTCCACATGAAAATATTTTCCCTCATCATTTAAAAAACAATTAATTGTTTTGGAGGACTTTCCACTGTGAATGAGGAAAAAACGCATTCGAAGTGAATTCTGCTCAGGTGTCCAGTTCCTTGGCAAGACCCCTTCTTTCTCTCCCTCCTTCCACCTACTTGGTAGTTTTCTGGGGTTGTGGCCAAGTCACCCATGGTAGTTATGGAAACAACAAACACCAAGGGTGAAAATAACAGCCGGTTTTAGACGCAATGCTGTGGTCCTGAAATATCTTCTGAGAGCCTGAAGTAGAGCACGTCGGGTGAAACCTTCATATTAAGGAAGAAGTTAGTCCCTGTAATTGTCTGCTATTATATCTATGACGTCTGACCTCTTAGGACGATAGGATCACAGAATAACTCAGGCTGGCAGGGACCTCGGGAGGTCTCTTGTCCAACCTGCTCAAAGTGGGGTCAGCTCTGCGGTCAGACCGGGTTGCTCAGGACTTGAAAACCTGCAGGGATGAAGATGGCACAACCTCTCTGGGCAAGTTCTTCCATTGCTTGACTGTCCACGTGGGGAAAACATTTCTGCTTAGATCCAGTTTGAATCTCTCTTGTTTACGCCCATTGTCTGTGTCCTCCTGCTGTGCCCCCGACCGTCCTGGAGGCCCTTGGCTGAACAGTGCCCAGCTGGTACTGTTCCCAGGGGCTCTTCCTTCCTGGGCAGGGCTTTGCATTGGTCCTTCTTGAATTTCATAACGTTCCTGTCGGCCTGTTCCTCCAGCCGGTCTAGGTTGCTCTGGGTGGCAGCCCTGCCCTCGAGCTATCAAATGGTCCACCCAGCTTGGTGTCATTTGCAAACTGGACCAGCGCTCTGTTGCCTCTTTCACGTTGTTGATAAAGATGTTAAACAGGACAGGTACAGACCCCTGTGATACTCTCCATTTGTAAATATTGATGAATTCAAAGGAAAAACCTGGCCAATATTACTCGAGAAGGCTCCAGTTCACTATCTCCTTCTTCTATTCACTATTCTGTGTTTGCATTGCAACTTGAAAGAGTAAAATAGACAAAAAAGTAAAAAACAATCTGAAAAATAGAATCTTTTTTTCTCCTCGATATTTTTAGCTATCAGTCAGAACCTCAGAGAAGCATCTGATTATCAGTAGAGAAGCTCAGTTTCCAAGATCTTCAGCTGTCAGGCTGCATTCTCTGAATTTCTAACAAACCAGTATCATCGTCTTTATCTAAAAGAGAATGATTCAGTGTCTCCTCAACAAATTGCCACTTAGTCTGTCTGCAGACAACTGTGTCTGCAGCGGTACCAAAACAACAATTTGGTCTGAGCACAAGCTTGTGCCTTCCTCTGGCTTTACATCACTCCCAGCGTATGATACTGTAGCAGGCTATTCTGTGCTAAATTGCYGAGAGCTCCGTGGATTAGGTGGCCAAAAGGCACCCAGGCTGTTCCTGCCATATTAACCCCCTCCCAGTCAAGTACTGCGCAGCTGAGCCCAAAGTCGGCAGCTGCAGTATGGCTAAACTTACGGATTTCTTTATAATCTCACTAGCTAGCTAAAACAAAAAAAGATACTATGTAAAATAAAAAGATACATTGCAAATGTGTTGCATTTACTGTTTTTACCATTTTATAGGCACTTAAACAAAGTCATTTATTACTATTTGGGATGCACAGCTGCTGCTCCAGAAGGATGTGGGTCCTGAGTCAGATTTGGCAGCCCACTCGGATGTCTCAGCCACGGCTGTCCAAATGGCGCTAATTACTTATGTTTCAGCGACTGAAGCGCTCCTCCCCTATTTATATTTTATCTGTTCGACTTCACATTTGACCTCAGGGTCAACTGGTGAACAGGCATGTCTATCATAAAGCGAGGGGTCGCTTTGGTTCCCCCCAAATTAGTACAACCTAAAGGGCCAGCTGAACGCTCCTCAGAGCCAGCTGGTGAACAACCAGATCAGTGTAAGTACTTGCAAAACAGTTAATTTCAAGGTAGTTTTATATTATGTAAAACTCATAGATGGTATTACCAGCTTCTTTGCCACATGCTTGACAGGAAAATTGTATGACTTCTCAACAAATTAGATTAATTATATAATAAGGCTGACCTTAGTTAAGATCACTTTATTTAAGTGAGACCACTTAACAGCATTCATTTTAAAGGAGATGAATACAGGGCTGAATACAGGATTAAAGTATACCCTGGAGTACCATTTGCATTACAGAACTAAGTAAAGCTGCCTCAGTTTAAATAAAAATTAGACTCTAAAAAGAAGATGTAGACAAAAAAAATCATTCGATCAAGATTTTACTTCATAGTGCTATGGAATTCATTATTCCACAGATCCATTGTTCAGATTGTAATTTCCCAGGTTCCTTCTTGCCCAGCGTCTTATCTTCAGTGGGGGAAAAAGTGTAAGAAGCAGAAAGGGTGCAACATGCTGCTTTCTCTGATAGCAATATGTAGCTTAGGAACTTTCTCCCCCAGGGCTTGCACCAGGACCAAAATGGTTAATATCTGCCTTTGGACATGCCTTTTGTCCTTTCTGTCTGATCTTCCTGAAAGACCACCCTCTGTCTCTGTACCCTCCTGTGGCTAGAAGCTCCGCAGCTGGGCTCTATAGAAAAATTGCTTCCTTTCACTTGTTTGGTTGTCTACAGTTTGGTCATTTTACTGGAGGCAGCTGAATTTTTGTGTTGAAAGTAAGTAACAGCGAGTAATTTCCTGTACGCAATTCCACATCGCTGATTGTTTATAGATTTCTGTCAGTCATCTCGTTTCCAAGCTGAAAAGTCCTAGTTTATATGGTTTTGTTCTTGGGGTACATAAGTCACTGCCCTTTCATTTACATTTTCTGTCTTCTAAAACCTGTCTGAGACGGGTGAGTAGAATGACGTGCATCATTCAAAACACGGGCTGCGTGTTCAGGCAGTAACAATGGTTTTGCTTGTTTTCTATTCCTCACCTAACTATTTTTAAATTCTTACTTGCCTTCTGCTTACTCCTGAGCTAGCCACAGTGATGACCAGCTCTCCTTCCCAAACAGCAGAACCGAATTTAGGCCTGTATGTGTGTACAGGTACTGCAGCTGTAGCCACACAGAGTAATTCTGTGTTAGCAGCAAAGCTGGTTCCTTTACTATCCACCCTTTTTCCTCCGTTCTTTCATGAATATGTTAAATAGCACAGCTTCCAGTGAGAGATTCCACCGGTTACCTTACTCAGTTATGAAAACTGAGTATTTATTTCTATCCTTTTTTTCCCCTCTCTTTTAGTCAGTTATTAATCCATGAGAAGGCTGTGGACATTTTACTTCTTCAAAGATCTCAGTTTGTCAGATAAATTGCATGACCTTCCTCTAAAGGGTGGTTGACTTCTTCAAAGCAGATTTATGAGGCATGATTTTCCCTTGAAAAATTATGTATTATTATAGCATATTTATGGATATAATTTAATATTGCCTGGTAAGGAGTCAGAACTCACTGGTCTTGAAGTCTCAGCTCTGTCCAGCAACCATTTTTAAAAAAATCAGTATTACACCAGCTACTGGCCTCACATTGAAATCTGAATCAATATCAAGTGATAGGATGCTCACATCAAAATTAGTAAGTCAAAATTTTGCTATTTCAGCTACTCTTATGTTTGTGATTTCAATCTGTTCAAAATTTTTTTATTGAGACACAGACAGAAATTTAAAATAAAAGCCAATAACTAATGAAGACTTTGTGATCTCAGAAGATTGCATGAAAACAGAAGTCCCAAGAAGTTTTGTCGACCCTGTATTAACCAGTAAAGCAGTTCAAAATACTCAAAGGAAAACAGCCGGGAGCTTGGAAGACTGGGGCAGTGAAAAGCACAGAACTACACATAGGGACGGCACTCTGTTTGTCACAGAAATAACAAGAATATATGATATTCATGGGCTGCTTCATCATGTCCCATCCTTTACTGTCACGGTCTAGAAGATGACAGAGAGCCTTCTCTCTGACAAACCTTTCTTCATGGAAGTTGTCCAAATAAAGTAAATGCTATTATTCATGGGAGCATTATTTGCAGGACTCACTGCTTATTCTATTTTTGCAAATGTTTGTGTCCGAAGAGACATATGGAAAATTTGTATGATTCCAGAAAAAATGAAGTTTTAGATATAAGTTTCTGACATCGGCAGCATGGAGCAGCTCTAACACTTGCCGTTCTTGACTGTACACACCTGGAGAAAGCTAAGGGTTCAGGGAAACAAATGATGTTTTCTGCAAAGAACTCACAAGAGTGTCACAAGAAAACGGAAAGGAACCTATAATGTTTTGAGGGCACGGGCATAGTTTATATTTGAGAGACACTTTTCAGGAGATAAAATATTTCTGTTAAAAAGCTGAATGTAGTATTTGGACAACCTTGCTTGCCCTTTTGAAAATTACTGCATAATAATCATTCTCTTGACACACTATTTATTTACACCACGGGTCACTGGTTTTCTGCAAACTTCATTCAGGTTCTTCAAAGGCGGCACTTCAGTTAAAGAATAACTTGCACATTTCCTCTCCTAAATGAGTGCAATTCTGTTATAATGTCTTTTTTTTTTTTTTTTTTTGCGATGGAAACGATTCTCACAATATTATTTAAGGCAGAATTTTCTCTAGTGCAACTTCTCACTATAAGCAAATCTACAAAGCCTCACTTCGGCATTAATTTACTTTCAATGTATCTGTTTAAAGTCTTTCCTCTTTTGTGATAAAAAGTCTGTTTCAATTAAATATTTGAAATACTCGAGAAATGTCTTTCTTATTCACATTAATACTGTTCTGTCTGTACTGAAACTATTTGCTCACACAGTTAAGAAATGAAAATGCATGGTAAGGAGAGTAAACGTTTTTGAGCTGTATCCCTTTCAACAAACATTTCAACCTCAGCTTTCTATGCTGTCTTTGTTGCTTAAACCCAGGTTTCCAATTTAGCCTGATTACCTCAAAAATGTTTTCTCACAATGTCCATTACTCTTCAGCTTCTCCTTTTACTAATATCAGTCTGAGCTCTGCTGTGCCCACGAGAACAGATTTGACCCCCGTATCAGAAATTATACTGGTCGGATACTATTTCCAAATAGTGCCTCCCGCTGCTACTCAGGTTATTTTGTCTCCGTTCTCCTGAACGTTACTTCCTTTGGCTCATTGTGTTCGTAAACTAAGTTATGCTTAAAAAACCTACATCAAAGACCAACATGAAAAACTACAGCAGACAGACTGTTTTCTTTTTTTTTTTTTTTTTTTTGGATACGTTCTAATATTTCAGTAAAGTTCCTTCATACCATTAAGGAGTCTTTGACTGTCAGGAAACCTTATTCCCCAATGTCCTAAATCTACTATATTATTATGGCAAGAGCAAAGCACATAAAAACATTCCCTAACCACACAGAAATACTCTGTAAAACAAGTCAAATAGGAAATTGTTCTACCACTAACAGCTATTGGACCCTTAGTCCTTTACCTATTGCGAGGAAAGTAAGACGGTTCAGTGTACTGAGTCTGAATTTGAATTTTCACAATACTTCTAGAATTGCTGAACATCCGTGTACAAATGCTATCTGGAATAAAGCACCTAATTAATAATCTAGGATAAGTCTCTTATTGGACAACCTCTCAACCTACAGGTTTTGAAGTTTGGGAAGAATTAAGCTCGAATCATCTCCAGAATACACGCAGAAGTGACCAATTTTTACTGTTGCAGAATGAGACGATTGTATCTCTTTCTTTCCTGGTTTTGTTTTCTTTTGCACTATAAGGAATAGATCATCTGGAATTTAAACACATCACCCAGTGGTCTCTACTGTTTGCATTAATATAGAGATAAAAAGAAAATCAGGAGCTAGCTGCTCCACAGAGATATGAGAAACAGATACAGACTTGAGAAAGGAAGATGAAATCCTTTCTTTAGGTTATAAATGGATAAAGGCACTCGAGGAATAAGAGTAAACCTGAAGACTTCTCAGTATCTGAAAGCTGAATTTTTGAGTTGCTGTTACTTATTAGTTATGAAATTGATACTAGCAGCTAATTATATGTATTGTTATGATCACTTCTGTATTTATTTCTCAAGGGAAGTACTCTAATGATTAAAGATATCTGGTCCCAGAAATGGCTGGAAAATATGAAGACCAAACAAACATTAGTGACATTACCGCATCCAGCAGCAATCTGTCACTCTCTTCAAAATAACAAACTGAGAGTTTACTTTGCAAGCAGGAGTTAAGAAATAGAAGTAAAACCTAGAAATATCTGACGTGATGAACCATAGAGATCAACACAGAAATGCTGACCAACAAGTGATGCATGCAGAAACACCGTTTTATGATACTGAAGACAAAAGTGGGCAACACAATATAGCAGGAATAAATCATGTCTCAGAACCTGGGCTTGGGAATGTCCTTTGATTTGCTTGTTGGCACAACTTTGACTTACAAATATGCTCCAGGTGATTTTCCTATACCTTTCCTCATTCTCTTACACTTTCAGTTAATTTTTTTATTTGTAGAGATAATCTCAAAAGCAGGAACCAGCTCAGTGAAAACTATTTAAACCTGCAGGCACACTGCCCCATGATGTGATTCGTCCTGTCATTCAAGACTAAGCAGCCTGAAATTTTCTGGGGTTAGAATGTGACCTGCTGCCTACAGAATTAATATTTCTTTCCTCCCAAGAGCTGTCATTCTGGTAATTTTAATTATTAGCTATCTTGTTACTCGAATTGTTAGGCTTCCACCAAAGCCTAAAGCCCCAGTGTGACTGACCTCTAAAAACGCAGCGAGCAGAAGTGTTTCCCCAAATAATTTCCTCTAGTCTAAACAGAGAAGTAGTGGGAGGAGTGCTGGGCAGCACGGAGTGGCAAACTCCCCGGTCTAAGACTATATAGCACATCAGTAACAGTTAGCAGAATTCAGGTGTCCTCCCCGCAGTCCCTCACCCCTAATACTGCCGATGAAGACTGTACAAGGCAGGAGGACGCTCTCTGCCCTAGGGTCCCAGTCTGCAACTTCAAAGCCGTAGGCTCTGTGTTGAGACACAGCGATTTGGAGAGATCTGTTGTATCAAAACTCAATAGAGAATTAAAATCTCTTCGATGGGATGTGCCTTAGGCTTTCCGCTCATTATGTCTCACACTGTTCAACTACATTCTCCTAGAATCAGGTAGTTTTTGTCACACAATAAAATTGTGCAGCTCACTACCAGAAGATACTGTAAAGGTCCAAATCCTAAGTGAACTCAGAAATTAGAGAAATACGTGGAGGATATGTCCATGCACTATTAAATGCACTGTTATGGATAGCACCTCAGCCTCAGGACAGACTTAAACCACTGCTTGCTGAATGCAGGAAAGGATATTTGTCCTTTTTCTATACCCTTTTCTTAGGTGTATGCTACTGACCAACGCCAATGAACTAAGTGGACTTCCAACTCATCTAATACAGCTGTCGTGCAGCTTTCTCCACCCCAGGAGATGTCTCTCACTCTTCTGGGAGAGTGAGAATATGTGTCTCCATAATCCTTCCTTTCAGCTGAAAGTCTTATTTTCTTAGCTCCTCAGGGGAGAACCAAAAATCAGATTCCGGAAGACTAGAAAAACAGTTCTCTTGCCTGGAAACAGGCTGCAAACCTCCATTTCAGTAAATGGAGCCTGAGGATACATCTGAGGATAGTGTTGCAATTTCTGAAACACCCTTAAGCTTCGTGCTTACTCCTACTTGCCCCTTAGCACATCTTTGTCTAACAGAAAAGAATTGACACATATTTGTCAGACAAAACAAATTTTCTTTATACATTAGTAGATATTGTTATTATCATTCAACAGATGAAAATCCCTTTTATTAATAATTAAATGAGTGCAGCAGCTTAGTCTTCAGTGAATATACTTCTTTTTAATCCCAGAAATTCCCAAATTAAATTCTCTTAAGGGAGGTAGCTCCATATTTACCATCAGTACAATAGGAATTCCCTCTGCTGAGTTGCCAAGTAAAACAGTTAAAGAATAAATCATCACAGATAGACATTCAAACAACATTTTTGTTAATATGGGACAGTGGCATGATGCATTAAGATAAACCAGCCCATTACTGGCAGAAGGATATCGTCTTGTGTCAGATTACTTGGAGAAGGAGTCAAGCAAATGAAGCATATGAGAAAACCAGTAGATAGAATATATTTCTACTTTTGTAAAGACCCCAGTGAGGACTTATTTTATTATGGTAACAAGAAAATCAAGCATGCAATTTATTAGCACCAGTAAAGAAGCAGAAAATAAAATGGAACCGAACCATCAGTTCTTATACATGAGGCCGGTACCAGAATTTGTCTTTCCTTTGCTCTCCCTGTTATTTGGTGGAGTTCTGCACAACAGCACTCATGAAATAATACCAGGGAAAACCCCACCGAACATAAATCAGGTACCTCAATGACAGTTGCATTCTTCACCTCTAGGTTTACACAAACCCTGACCTCTCTTCTTTTGTTTTGCTTTTTTTTTTTTTAACTACAAAAGTAATGTAAATCATTACAAGCCTTCACCAAGCGTTGTCAATACACAAATGCTAGCAAGCAGAAGTCTTCTTGCTAAACAGCAAACTGGACTTGACGGCAACTTCAGCATAGTTTACATCAAGTATTCCCTCTAATCTGATTCCAAGAACACAGATTTTATTCCAGCATTAGGCTTATCAGAATGAAACTCTGTTTCCTTGCTGGCTACCTCTTCTCTCCCTTCTCATGGGGCAGGAGTATGTCTAATTCAATGAGCGTAAAAATCTTCCCCACTGCCTCTCCCCTAATGAAATCTATTTCTGTATGTGCCCAAACCAAACTTCTCAGGTAGAAAATTGAGCAAAAGCTATATAAAACTTTGCAATAAATAATCCAGCTAGCTCTGGTTCTGAATATGACTTGTCACGGCATTTCTATTCCATTGTCCCTTTATTTGTCAAAGGAGCTTTTGTAACACATGAAAGGGCACCTAGGCTTTAACGATTCCTGCTTTAGCCCACTTTTAAATAAGCAGAAGTATGAGGTGAGGGAAGCTTGTCTTGATTAGAGAATCAAGACATCACTTAAGCCCTGTCGAAGTCCCATTGACGTCAAAGAAATTTCAGCATACACTTTAATTGCATGCTTAAAGGCTGGTCTGAAATGGGTCATACGTGGCCACCTTCTACATTCATTAAAAATACTATGGGATCTTGCATTTCCCTCAGGGGAATTAATTTTTATGTTCACACGTCCCACTAGAATTTTGAGATAAAAACTTTCCTCCACTCTGTATGTTTAAGCCATCCTAAACACACATTAAGGCTCACCAGGAGAAATTTCTAAAGCTTAAGTAATAATTCTCAGACATGACATTAAAACACTGCTTTTCTTATAATAAACTGTTGAAAACATATCATTACTATGGTTAATGATTAATTTGCTACGTCTTTGGTTTTAAGCTTTGCCTCAGGCTGTAAACTGCTCATTCAGGCCATTAATTGTTTCAAACAACCAATTTCCTAAGTATATTTCCTTAGAATTTATTATAATACTACCAATGGGTAAAGGTCACCAAAGCAAATCAGTCTGCCATAAGCCTTTTCCATTCATACTCCATCTTCCCAGTTATGTTCTCAAATTTTGTGATTTCTTTCCTGTTGGCCTATTAGGAACGTAACACATCTCTAAAGAACAGACCTGGAATATTATAATTTCTGAAATCGCTACTGGATTAGTTGGTGTCAGTGTAGATAACAGGCATTTCTTGCTCTGAAATGGGCATGCATCTCCTCTGGTCCTGGGCCAGCCTTGAATTCAGGCCGTCTTAATAGCAGAGCATTCTGCTAGTTCTTTGCTATCAATCACTTGAAAAAAACGCAATTAATGCGTGTGCTGCTAACTAAAAATTTGCCGTCATTGACAGGGAATGTATGGTCTAAGCAGGACTGAATGAATTCTCCGTTGCTAAGATAAAATGGTCAAAGAGGCCGGACCTGGATCTAGGAGCCCAAGCAGCTCAGCAGAAGGCTTGCAGTCCTGAAGCAGGTCCAGCGCAGGTACCGGAGGATCAGCCACGCGTGGGCCGAGCACGGGAAGAGCCGGACACTGCTCTTCCTCCCCCTCTTCTGCCTCTTGTTTGTGCCTGCTTTGCTTCTCCCTACCAGCTGTCCTGGGTGCCTCCTACCCGTTCCTTGTGCTTTGTCCAACACGCTCATATGACTTTTTCCACCACTTCTCCAGAGAGAGAACGTGACGGCCTGTGAGACATCACTGCTAAAGGATCCTCTTCCTTTTACTCGGGCTACATTTTCCCTCCATTAATTTGCCTGCTAGTTTTAGAAACACCTGAAACTCTTCTTTCATCTCGTGTATATGCCCTTCCAATGTTTGTGGGTAGTTAGCTGTCCAGTGAGTTGTCATTTAGCCAAGTTATGCAGTATATTTACCTATTTTAATATCCTCTCAGAACCCAGCCTTGCAGCCACTTATCTTTACATTTTTGGGTCTCCTCTGAACTCCTTCCAGCTTTCATCTGCTCAGAAGGGAATACCATGACCTAGGTGTAATTGCACTGAAAATAGTACGTCCTGCTCTGGTACGTGACAGAACCAACCTCAAAATCATTTTGGGTTGTTTTGGGGTTTTGTGACAAACTTGCTGTGAATTGTTATATCAGAATTTTTACCAGCATAATCCTTTCCCTATTTCTCTAATTTCTCTGTATTTTTTTTCAGATGATTTTCCTTTGGCTACACATTTGTGCAGTTCCCATCCTGAATTTCATTTTGTGCATTTTTGCCCAGGTTCCTTCAGCTATTCGCTACTGTATGCTTCCTTATGTGCCTTCTTGTCCTCACAAGCTCCTGCAGTTTCATGTCATTTCAGGCTTCTCCATATACAGACTTCATAACACCTCACTGATAAGAAGTTTAAAACCAGCAGCAGAAGAAAAACATAACGGAGTATTACTGAACTTTTAAAGCATATGCCATTTTTTTGTATTACCATGAATCTAAAAGAATACAATATCCTGATATGAAGACACCACTACTAATTAGGATTAATCAGGGGATTATACTGATTCAGTTTAAAAATAATCACAAACCTAATCAAAGTATTCAATCATTACAGTTTCTTTTTTTTTACAAATATCAGAAATTTAGTTAGTATTCACCTAGAGATAATCAACTAACTATTAGTAACAAATGATCGAGTATTTACTTCTGTAAGTAAATCATTTTTGCTGACTATCTTTGATTTACTGTTCCTCAGCCCATTATCAGTCTACAGAAGAATTTCAAGCAGTTTTGTGATTGGGATTTCAGGATTTCATTTCTATTCCTTTGACAATGTTTTACTTAAACTTTGTTTTACAACATGTTGTCATCTCTTCATCCACTTGTTTTGTAAAACTGCCCTACAAAGGAATGTTGGAAGTTGAGGGGAATTTTTTTTACAGCCACATGCTGATTGTTATTCCTGGGTCTAAAATGACATTTTTAATCTAAAACTTAAACCAAACCAAAGCGGGAATTTGGGAAAGTTTGATTCGCTTTTTAAATCTTGAAAATATATCTTGGATCCAGACCCTCTTCCCCAAACAATTTTTTGAAGCTTTTATTCTTCAGTATAAAACAACCAGATGTTTAACTGTTTTTAAGAATAGAGCAATAACTCTACCACCTTTGAAGCTCCCAGTTGTTACAGTTAAAACTCAATACAGCTTATAAATCCAGGTTAACTGTCCTCGCTTTTCTTCTCAGGAAACACTTATTGCCAAAGGGAACGCATCCCTACTGGCAGGCTTACTGAAACTCAGGAAAATCTTGAGTAGAAAGAACTAACTCTTACTCCCCACACAGCACCCTAATTTCACACGAGCAATAGCTGTTATGAGTAGATTTTTAAGATTTATATACATAAAGTACAATTTATTCATCTGCCAGATGGGTATAAAGAGTCAGAGAAAAAAACGCTTTGTCTCCCAGCAGACACGGACTGCCATTAGCAAGGAAAGATTAGGTAAAAAAGCCTAACTGTTCCTTTGCTGATAATCAGAAGGTAAATTTAGCGCTGTGGTAAAAGCTCTGTACAATTAAAGGAATCCGGAGAAAGGCACCCCTGTGTTTGCGACGTCTCTTAATAGGGAATTGTTTGTTCTAGCAAAGCATGCTGCCTCTCTGGTGCCAACTTTAACAATGCCAGAACAGCTCTCCCTCTCTCTCTATATATATATTTTACTGGAGTTATGTAATGCCTTACATTATGCTATCCAGTGCACATGCATATAGTATCGAACTTCCTTCCCAAATTAGAGAAATAGCTGTGCCATTTTCTCATCTACAGATTAAAGTGATTGGATGAAGATGTGGGAGGAAACGATGAGAAGGAAGGCCATGAAATCGAGCCGTCATCATTAATTTTACCTTCTTCCCGAGTGAGTGCAAAAAGCCCCCGGTAAAAATAAGACTTCAGTAGGCATCCACAGAACATGGTGACACTCCAAAATCATCAGTGCCACACAAAGCCTCTGCATCCATGTGAAACACTCGGTTTATTAGCTTGTAGTAATATATATTTAAATTCAGATGACTACAAGCTCCAAAAATTGTTAATTTAAAGACATTTGATCTAGAGSCAGTCCTTTCAGAAATTATGTACTAAGATTTCTTACCCAGGTTGAAATTATGTCTAGAGTTGCAAACACACCAAATAATTTTTTGCACTGGCTTCTCATGAAATCTTTTAAGAAGTACCTGTATATGTGACTAGATGTGCCTCATACATACACACACAGATACTCTCTGTATCTATATATGTGCATCTCTCCAGTATGGTAGAATCCAGTAACACCCAAAAAAGCAAGGCTAACACAATCTGCATCACTGCATATTTTATTTTTATATATATATATATATATATATATATATATACACACACACCCCTACCTATATAATATATAGCATATAATATCAATTACTCATGACCAAGAAAAATAAAAGAAACAGAAAGAGAAATACTTACCAGCTGAGGTTTTCTTTATACAACTGGACCTGCTCAGGTTTAAGGGATCATTATTAGCCAAGTCAGAAGATTTAAAAGGCAGCTTTCTCAGGATGATCATCATTGCCTGACAGCCAGCCACTCTTTTGCATAACAAAGATGTCCTCGTGTTCAGCTGACTCTTCATTGTCGGAGGCTTTGTTGACTCTGGAGTTAATGTTCACCTTGTTAAAGTTCACCAAAAAGTGCAGTTCCTAGGTACTGTCCCAGGACAAAATCCTGTCCAGCTCTTCACTACATGGAAAGAGGTCTCAACTAGGTTATCAGCTTTAATCCTTTGCTCTTCTATCAGAGGATTTACCAGCTGGCTTGTGATGACACCTCACGACTTCCTAGGTGTGACCCTGCTCAGCCACTCCTGCGTCTTTGTTTGCCTGAAGGATTGGGGAAATCTCAGCAGTTGGAGAATGGCAAACATGTATATGACATATATGTCACTCTGCTGTCATTTTAGCTAAAAGAATTACAACATACAGCCAAAACATTAGCTGGAAGTGAGATAGATACATAGACAGATGGGTGAGTATCTATTTCAGGAGCATAAAACTTCTGAGAGATATTTTCTGGCTATGAGCCAGAACTGAAAAATAGAGGTCTTACTCAGGCAAGATGATGTCAAACAGTGGAGAGAGTACATGGATAAAATAGAACGGTCCTGGAAGGAGGGATGTCGCGTCAATTGGTGTCTGGAAAACTGTCAGGCTGGGGCTGGGCACATACATACCTAAACATACAGTAGTATGTATATGTAGGGAACTTTAGTTTGAAGTACACTTTATTACTTCGCATTACTTCCAATTTCACACACTAGGTTTTTGCCAAGTCTTCCAGTAATGAGAAATCCTTTTGCAATTTTTCACAGTCAGCTTTAGATTCAGCGGTCTCGAGTAACTGAGTCAACTGCAGACTTTGGCTCTTTACCCATTTAGGTCCTATCCTATTGCTCATGAGTTTTGAAACATGGAGCTCTCATGAAATTTGGCTTGTGACTGTAGGGTGCATGCTGATCACCCTTTTGCRCTGAGGTAGGGTCAAGGGGGGGGGGTTGTTTGGGGGTTTTTTTTGCAAGTTTCTCAGCACCAACCAGTATAAAACAAAAACATACACATCTGCACAAAGCTAATGAGGACAAAAAAAAACCCCAACCTTTATAGCTAAAAGACCTACTTGATAGAAATACAAAAGTCCATCTCTTTTAAAGTTTACCTCAAAATCGCTAATACCAAACTAAGGTACAAGAGGCAAAAAAGCTCACCACCCATAACAGAAACAGAAAACAGCTTCCATTACAATGGTTGCGTTAACCTGTGGTCCCCCACTGACGTTCTTCCCCATCAGTATCTCACCTACATTGCACATATCTGGCTACGGCAGGAATTCTCTGGGCAGCCTGCTACAGAGCTCTCTCCTCTTCTTAGCAAGGGTCATCAAGCATCCAAGCAACCCCACAGACCACCAAACCTCCACTTCTTGCAGCAAATAATATCACGCTAAAAAAGGTAGGAGGAACAGACTTTGATGCTACACCGGGTGTGTTCTGAAAGAGTTGTAGCTGCTTGGGATCTCCATCTCCATCTTCCTTGTACGTTACGAGAAATAAGAATGGATTGTTGAACTTCCACATGGAGGTTGGTGTTTGTCAGTTATAATCTCTCAGGTGATTTCTCCTTTCAAAATCTGAATAAAATTTAGTATTTGTAATAAATAAGAGATTAACTATGCTTGTAGGAAGATGGCACAATACATCCAGGGTTGGCAAATGGCTATGCACATAAATGCAGTCCTCAGCTAGAACAGCTTCAGCCTCTTTTGGGTTTAGAATTAACTCTATGCTGTGGTTTTGCAGTAAGCAGAAATACATGACAAGAGGCCTTGGAGTGTGATCCAGAAGCTCAGAGTGATCATTTCAACTGGCGATCCATAGTTGGTGTTTAGACACTGGCTCCTGGAGATGCTTTGACCTGATCTTGTGTGCCACCTAGTGCTGCTATTAGAAAACAATACCCTATATAGGGCAGAAAGGTGAGCCATGAAATCATCTATATACCTGTAAAAGCTAGGGATACAAAAGCCATATATCAGACACCATATTCATCTACATTTTAAATATCGACTAATTCAGCAAAGCATTTTCTCCAAACATACAACTAATACACAGCAGATGCCCTCTCAGCATGCATTAGAGGGATCTGAAAATTTAATTTAATTTAAAACATACAAGAGCCAATCTAATGAAGATAAATCACACCTAATGTTTAGCCCTTGCAATCCTAAACCTTCTTTTTACTGAGATTAATTGCAATTTGTATCACCAGAGTCTCCCGATGACACTGCAATCCAGGTTTGTTAAATTCTGTAGAAACTCAGAAGTTAGAGTGCCCCTGCCCAAAAGACGGACGAAAGAGACAATCAAGTCCTCTTCTTCTACTTTTACACTTAGGAATTTGGCATAGGAGCCTGAATGAATCTCACCAGGCTACACATGAAGCTTATGGCAAGACCAGGAACCAAATTCAGATTCCTGAACCACATTCCAATACCTTAACTTCAAAGTCATCCTTCTTCTTCCAGTTCTGGAAGAACTGGCTCATTTATCCAAGTTGTTACATTTGTTCAGGAACATCTTTAATAAAGCCTAACACAGTCTTACATAAAAAAGGCAAGCATGAAAATTTGTGAAAAACTAGGACCATGTAAAAATTATTCACTTATTATTATTATACTTTGTTTTAAATAAGCCCTAAACCCCATTATTTTTTCCACATTCTTTTGGAATAAATGTGATGCTTGAGTGTGTTATTAATGATCACAAATGATAAAAGCTTTGATATTAGATCAAGATCTGAGAACATTCATATGATCCATATGTTCCTATGCTATTAATATAGAAGGTGGCGATGTTTTTTCTCTTAAGAACACACATCTCCTTAAGCAACTATCTATGCATATGTGTATGTATACACACATATAGAGAGAAATATATATGTATCTTCCTATATACAGAAAATAAATGTCTAAGATTGATGTATGGAAATGTGTAGATGGATCTTCACCCTACTCTAAAATGAATGGTCACAAGTTGGAACAGCAGCAGCAATATCATACAAAAATCTGTAACATAATACATAAACCTTAGTTATATTCTTCTTTCTGGGTTTTGTTTTAGTAGCTTAAAAAATATACACCCCCCACTAAATTTTTCTCCAGGTTTAGCTATTTCTAAAGCTTTTCCAGTAGGATCTCACTTTTATTAACTCCTATTTTTGTTACCCTTATAGAAATTTGTGGCTCTTTAGAGCTAAGTATGTCAGTAAAAATCCAAAGTCATGCCTCAGTATGGCAGTCAAAGTCATCATTAATTTATCAGACTCAGCAAAGGAGTGTCAAATTCTTGTATTTGTTCCTTAGCAGTACTTGTCCCTAGACTCAAATACTCTTTGTATACCAATATAACAGTGCTATCAATAATCACTGCGAATTTGAATTCAAGCTTTTTTCTTACTTAGCATTTTTCAGATGGCATTTGTCTTAGGATTTCATATAGTGACTAAATATCTACAGATCAATTCATGACATCAGATCTCTCAAAATATTCATACAAAATGACCATACCCTTCCCAACCCCATACTGCAAGGACAGAGAGAGTCTTCACTTGCATGAGCATGATCCGAACAAAGCCCCTTACATTACATCAGGGAATGCTCCAATACAATTTACTACAATACTTCTTGAGGCATTTAACACAAAAAAAAATTATCTGCTTCGCCTGGAAACTTACTGCGTAATACTTTAGCCATATAATACTACCAGTATCCCCCAAAAGGGGAACCCAGCAGTGTGCAACAGCTACAATTTGACATTTGTAAGCAACCTCCAGGGAGCTGCAAAACTAGTCACTACTGTATGAGACAGTGCACAAGTTCTGGTAGATATCCTCTGAAACAATCTATCGTAGTTATTTGGGGCTTCCTTTTTTGGCTTTGGTATCCAGTGAAGACACTTGCCACATTTTTAATTTCTAAACTCAAGCAGGTGTGCACGCATGCACATATTCACAGAAGGGTATGCAAAAATATGCCTAGCTAGACCCAACAGAATCTATGTATGAATCATACCTGAACGGTAGATCCCCAGATATCCAAACCTGATCTTTTATAAAATAACATCATCACCTAAGAGATCAAGTATGCCAGCAGAAAACCCTCCGATTTTTACTTACATCTAAAATTAGTATGAAAAATGTAAAAAGCTATCTCAGTTTAAATTTCAGTGCACCAGTTCATACAACGATACGTGGGTGGTCCGCTGCCTGTGGTATTACAGACATGAGCAGTGACCTGCATGCACTTTGATCCTCTTCAAATAAGTCCTCTGTAACTCTTATTTCCTGGCACAGAGATCAGTAATATCTTTGGGAGCTATCGGCTGGGTGGATAAATTTTAAGTCATCTTCCAAAAATGTTAATTTGTTTGCTTTTATTTCTTTGTATAAGTTTTCCTTACAATTACTTTGAATTTGCTATGTTTAGATATACTTTATGATGCTTTTGTGCAGATTTATCTAGCTGAGTTAATAAAACATAAAAACATGACAAGGAAAATATTGGGGTCAGAACCTGAGAAAGGAGACCAAGAGGACAATATGTCCATTGCTAGTCATGACTTCTTATTAACTGTACACTCTCATGAACCAGCAGAAAAGGCTCTGGGTCACATACACACACACATCCAACCAAGAGCAACTTGCTGCGTGTTTTCATCTAGCAGACATGTTGAAAACCAACATTTTTCCCTTTTGAGAGAAGGTGGGAAGAAGGCAGGAGGGAGAAGACCTACAAACAGACGATCGGTTTCACTCTTGTTAAGTTTTCACCCATAATTTCTGGGCTGCCAAAAAAGGCAAAAGAAGAACAACAGCCTGCTAAAAACAATAAACTGGCCATGTCCATTATTTATTAAGTCCAGTGTCTGAAGTGAAGACACTATCCCAGCTACCCATGAACAGTGTGGGGCTAGACAGCAGCGGGGTGCCCACCTGGCAGCGCAGGTTCGGGATCTTCCTTGCATTCACTCTGTTTCAGAGCACCAATCTAACAGCCTCCCACCACCCACTGTGGCTTCTCCTCCAGTTCAGTGACCACCACTGATCAGACTGTTTGAGTCCACAGGAAAGAGAAAATTTGAACTAGAAATCATCCGGAAAAAGACAGTCCAGACCTATTCTGGCTAAACTTTTGTTTAATGTATGCTGTGAACTATGACCTTTCCATGAAGGATTTTACTACAAGCGAGAAGGAGAGAAGAAATTTTGAATTTCCACAAATAGTAATGTGTAATCTGTCTTTCATGCCTTTTGCAGGCACCTGTAATCCGATCACTCGTGAGCTTGAAAATGCAGACACTGCTGCAGAGAGAAAAAAAGCAGGCACTACGGATGACATAATTCAAAGCTGTAAAAGAAGGTTCATGTGGTCAACAAGTTACTGCAGGAGCCAAGATCCTCCCGGAGACTAGCAGGAAGATCCAGAATAAACTACAGAACAGATGTGAGCCCTTGCAAGCCCCATGCAGTATTACAACCCCGTGTTGTGTCACCCAGAGTGGCCTTGGTACAAGATCATGCCCCAACCACGGTCCCAGCACAGAGTCAGACTTCTGGGTGGTTTCTAAACCCAGTCCAAGGCACAAGTTTCTTGCAACAAACAACCGAGTTCCTTCCTCTTCATGTCTCCATCATTTCCCAATTAGCACTTGATCGTGCACAAAATGCAATTATAGCTGCAGAGAGTTCTCCCCTGTCTTCCTCCTCACTGGAGGCAGGGCTGCATCAATGCACCGTCACCAGAACCCCCAAGCTTTTCAAGAGGTGCCGTTTTTGACAATCCCTGTGAGCTGAGCACTTCTTGTAACTGGAGAAGGCAAACAGTCTGCTCGCACCCAGCTGCCACACAACATCACATCGTACGGACAAAAAAGAGGCAGGAATTGAAAGAACAAGCAAGGTGGCTATCCTCACCACAAAATCTGCACGGATTATTTTAGGAGATATTCCCTGTACAACTTGCACCTTAATTCAAATTTGCAGTTTGGTTTGCCTAATGGTACTTTATTCAGTAATTAAACAAAACGCATTTACTCCTGTTAGTATTGCTTACCTTATTGTTAGTTATTATCTTTTATTTGTGAGATTAGCAAAATTCCAGGCATCGGGTTTTTGGAGGTTTTTATATATCTTCCCCCTTAGCTGAAAGAAAGTGGAAAGCTGCAGTACCCAGCAGGTACACTGATTCCCAATATAGGCATTTTCATTTTTTTCTCACTGGAAGAAGTTGAAGGTAGAAGCTAGAAGGAAGGAGAGGAGATTTTATCTATCCCTTTTTGTACATAAGCCAACAAAATGATGCCACATGTTCCCAAAGTAGCAGGCACAGAGAGTTACTTGTCAAGTGATATTTAATTCAGCAAATAAATCAGCCCTTATCCAATGAAATCCATCAAATTAATCAGGCACAAATTAACACCAAATGTATTGGCAGCTTCTTGTTCCATAATTTTTGTGAGCACAAGAGGAACTTCAAATCCTTCATACAGAGCAAGACATCATGATTGATGGCATTTTGCTAGCCACCATCTGATATGTTTTATGTCGGTTCATACACAAATCCATGGAAGTTACTATGGAAGCTCTTCAGCCACAGTTAAACATCTCACATCTGAAAAACCATGTGATACCACCAAGCCATAATAGATCTCCAGCTCTAGATATGCTCTTGGACACAGGATGATAACAAGCTTTCTTCCAAATCTGTCTGTTTGGCTTCTGCTTTTTCCTGTTTTTCTATTTGCCCATTGTCTCTCCCCATCAACCCAAACAACTGAGAAACATATTTCATAGCAAACCTTTCCAGGGAGCCACACTTCGAATCTCTGACAGAAGCAGGGAACGAACAGAGGGGCTAGTCTGGGTGCTAGGGTGGGCTAAAATACCTCCAAAAGAAAGTACTGTGGGTATACTCAGGAAAGGACATTTTGCTGGATTTTAGACAAAAACATGTAAATGTGGAACACAGTGGGTGCCTCAAGCTTGAAGGTTGCTTTCCAGACCTGGGTATGGATATGGATACAGCAAGGATAGATTAAAGGCATATTCTGGACCTTTTCTAGCAGTGTCCCTGTTCAGGAATGCCTGACCTTGGGCACAGCGGGGATTAGACCGCAGGACTGGGCTCTCCATCCTGAAATCAGGGCAGATACTGCAAGTGACCCCAGGTGTGGGTACATTAAAAAAGTAGTTAAAAAGAAATGAGAACTTCAAAGTGAGAGAAAAAGATTCACCTTAAGGCAAGGACATAGCTATGCCAGGTAGAAAAGAGTGTTTTTAACCCACAGTAGGTTAACAACTCAGTAATATTTTCGTTACGCATCTGAGCAAACAGGAATAGCTTAGAAAGAGGAAGATTAAAATTAACCTCCTAATTAAGCTGGAATCAGAGAAGCCTGGGAGGGGGAGATTTTCATCTGGATGAAATCCAAACAGGCTTAGGGTATAAAATGAAACACATCTATCCAAATGAACATTATTTATGACGGCTGCAAGCCTAAAGGCACAGTTTTTGCATAGGAACTGGCTCCCTACCTATACGGTTAGGTAAGCGTTATCCAGCTGACAAGTTGGTAACAGTGTAAGTAAAAGAAACCTTTTGGATTTGGTCTAAAGACAGAGTTCTACGTATGGGCTTGTTTTAGTGCTGTGCACCACAACATTTTTAACTGTCGAAATGTCGATGTCGTGCATTAGTTCTTTATTTCACATTGATTTTACGCTGGCTTGGGTTGAGGACAACATCCAGGTAATCGGCAATCACTAAAATATTCCGTCCCCAGGGTAAGACCCCCAACATTACAGCGTACATCTCCATGGAGCTGCACAGACTTGTTTGGGAACTGGTAACAAATCAACAGATACTGTAATACTGTATGCACAGTAAATGCCAGCAAATACAAAGAGGATGTTACCCGGATTACCTAGTAATTCCTGCTGCGGAAAGTGCTTTGCATTTCTTGGGGTGTTTTTTCCCATTCAGTATTGCTCACGGTGTGACATTACTATATGACTTCTCACAGTACTGGCTTTATGTTATTTACATTTATTAGTGTTAAAGAGCAGGGGACAAGGAGCCTTGGGTAACGTGGCTAATCATTCTTAGCCAAGTGAAACGACGAAATGTTCTACACATAAATATTTCCCTTCTTTCCTTCCCCCTGGAAAGTCTATAAATATTGCAAATACCCAAGAGCTAAGTTACAACACTTCAGAATGACTTTGTGTGAAACGCTGCATATTTAATTCGCACGGGCAGGAGCACTCCTTCAAACGAGTTCACGGAGAGGAGGTTTGCAAGGTCTTATTCGCCACATCCACGCTGGTGTTACCAGCCACCCGCAGGTGCCCACGGGCCTGACCCGCAACCATCCGGGTTCACGGAGTCCAGGGCGGAGGGCGGAGGAGCCTCTCGAGAGCTGTTTTTGCGGTTAGACGGAGCTCCTGCACAGGAGCTATGGCCCTTCCCTCCAAAAATCGAGCCAAGAGGGAAGACACACTGCGAAGTGCCATGCAGCAACGGGTGATACCACCCGGCCCACAGCAAGGCAGAAAGCATGCTAAGCAAACTGAGTTTCCACAGCTGGTGGAAACAAGAGAATAATACAAGCTGAAATGTTCTCAACTGATTTTATATGATTTACCTTCTCTCCACAGAGGGTTGGGATGAGAACCAACTCCAAGAATATTTTAGTGACCTCCACTGGAGAAATGGAAAAATAGTGGGACAGAGCCGTGCCAATATTAAACCAAATCTACAATTACTTCAGGTCCGTAGGGAAAAGCCATTAAAATCATGATACAGGGTAAAATGCGTGGAGTAAAATAATCAAAACTGATCACAATATCACATGCATTACTCCTACTAATAGTAATGAGATTTTCAGGTAGAAGACAGTCTTAAAACTGTATGCTGACAATTCAGTATCTGGAAGATGCCTAAATCACACACCCGTTTCTTAAGAAAAGTCCTGTAGGAAGGTATACCTTGACTTCTTATTTTGCTTTTTGCAAAGGGACGTTCTTACAGGCACATGGCATTCCATCTTCAGCAATGGAATTCACTGCGTTCTGCTTCACTAACAAACAAAAATGGGAATTATAAGTGGATGACATTCTTTTGCAGAGTACGGGCAGAAACCTATAACGCAATTCAAGCAACAAAAGGCGATGTCCAATGTGTCCCCTGGTGGATGCTAAACTAGAGAGACTGTGGGTCTGATCCAGTACAGCAACCACAGTGTTATATCTCCTTAATTATTTTCTATTTTTATCTTTTCTATTGTTAGGCATTTTCCTTAATTAAAAATTCAGAGGAAAAGGAATTAAAAAAACTTCAGAGAGTAAACTAGGAGCCTTTATTTCCTGATGAATATCGCAATCGCATTATTTCCCTCGGAGGCCTGGTTTTAAGCCTACTGAGCCAGCCAGTTTTTGGTGCCATTACATAATTGGCCCTCTTAAAAAGCATAAAAGCATTTGAACAATTTTAAAGTTATTTGCCTTTGCTTACAGTCATATGTCTGGCAAGACATAACATGATGTGATGTCTCCTTCACAACAATGTAATTTAACTTTGGAAAAAACAGGTCTCTCTCCAGACTTTCTGTCCTGAGCCCTACATTTTGTTGGGAGAATCTTCTTGTTTTATAATTCCTGTTCCAAGCTGAGCAGTTTAATTCACAATATTTGTCCAAGTGCCTTCAATTCCCATTCGTAACTACTAATAATTACAGCAAGTTATCCATTCGCTTTAGTTTCCAAGCCCTTTTAAGGAAAAAGTATTGTGTGAAACAGTTTTTTTCTGGTGTCTGGGTCCTTTTCCTTCAAAGGGACAAAAGGCCAGCTCATTCAGTATCATTTCAGCTCTTAATTTGGACTTTTATTTCTTAATTTCTTCTTATTTCTTTCAACCATATGTGCGTGTCAGAGGTGAGGCAAAGTGACAAACCATTGGAAAACACTCCTGAGTTAATTCTGGAAAAGGACATAGCTAGCAAGGAGCCTCGGAGGTTTGGGCAGCCTGTACTGGGCACTCTGCCTGCACCACAACCTGCTCCAGGAACTTCTCCACCCTGGTGCAAGCTACTCCTGTAATTTGTGCAGGCACAGTCCACTGTCCACCACAAAGAGTTGCTGTGAGATTTGTGTCATGGAACATTTTTAGTTGTCTGACAGCAGATGACTCCTAGGGCCTCTTAGCTGTGAAGAGCTAGAGTCAGTTTTAATGAGACCTAGCAACATCTTAATCCACATCTAGTCCTTAATGCAAATATACCTTGATGGCATCTTCTTCTGTGAGCACTAGGTAAAGCTTTACAACAAGAAGCTCCAGAGTTCAACTGTCTCCTTCTCAAAGCACTGAATATGGTTACTTCACAAGCTTTGTTTGCTCATACTACACCCCAAATGGGGGTTATTTTAAAATTAATTCACCAGTCACAGTGAGTAAGTACAGCACTGTCCCAGCAACCATCTGCAATATTTGCAAAGTAATGTTTGAAAAGTCTACGACAAGTTGAGGATGGTTCACACTTCCACAGACTCACACCAAAATAAATCTCCACACAACGTTGTTATAAACACTGTAAGTGTATCCATCGTGTGAGACTCTGCAGCTGATCACAGAAGTCCCATCAAACATTACAAATGCAAAGACCCTAACTAAAAGTCTGTCTTAATGCTCTGTGCACATAAACTGTCAGAATTATTATTCACCTGTGAGCATCACATATAGAAAATCCATTATGATATATCAGACTTTTAAAAAACTCATCCATGGCAAAGACGATGGAAAATCACGATTAAATGTTACACTCGTGTCTTTAAGATTGTAAAAATATCCCAATACTTCTATTAAGCATTGCTTTAAGGACAGAGGTTTACAATGAACCACCCGAGTTTAAAAGTCCATCTCCTCACAGTCACCAGCAATCCCATAGGTTTTGAGACTGTCAGTATCCATGGGACTATCCCTCTGCACAGCCTCGCACGTCAAAACCTTCCAGTAAAAGAGCCGAAGAACTTAGCTTCCCATTGAGCAGATGCCTCCGTTCAGAAGAAGTGCACGAGCTGCACTTAGGCAGTGCTGATTTTGTGCGGTCTGATTTTTTGAATGCTTGGCCATAATATTCCGTGAATGCAAGGATTATTTATAGTTAATGGGGATAAATGTTTTAAGTGGAGTTAGATTCAATCTTCTACTCAGTAAAACCTACCACGGTTTGTTTTATGCAGTTTATCCTAAAGGGCTGCTTCCTTCCCTCCCATCCCCTCTTTTTTTTCTTGCTAAGTAATGGAAAGTTCCAAATTATTGTATTCACCTATACAATAAAAGACTAGCTTTCAGCTACACAACAAAGAAGCATTTGTATCACATCCTGGTTTTAGCTTTTATATCTAAATTTTATCAGTATACATATGGATATTATATGTACAGGTTCTGTGGGCTTCTTTTAATGACTAAAGGCAGTTCACCTTATGAAACTATAAATCTCTGAAAACTGCACAGAACCCTTCCAAATAGGGCTTAGTAGGTGAAAAAGTAGTTCTTGCACTGTTGTAATCAGGTAAATATTTTTGTAGAATATGATATTCCTCTTCTTTCCAGAAACAATGTTCCTTTTCTGAAAACTGAACAAGAAAAGATATTCCTCAAGCTAAATAAACTTTATTACCTTACGAGATGTTTTCTGTAAAAAAGTGCTAAGCTGAAGCAGACTTCTGCTCTGCTTCTCCTACTCTACTAGAGTTTCCTTTATTCAGTTTAATGTCAGCGTGCCGGCAAGTGATGGAAAATTACAAAGCGCCGTATTCAGCTGTATAACAAAAGACGAGCTCTCAGCTCCACAGCCAGAGAGCGTGAGACTGGATGAAAGAATTTACTAAAAAAGCTAAGCAGGAAGTAGTTAAAATTCCAGCATCTGCAATGAGGAAGGTAGTATGTGCAACTCTTCTCTTCACAGGCAGATTTTCTCCGGAGGTTTTCCACAGAAAGATAACCTTTGGAATGTTTTGATTTAAAATGCTTATTATAAATGACATAACCCAAGCAATTACCCTTATATGAGTTACAGCCGTTTTGTGAGATGACAAAAAGCAGATAAAATGTCAGTTGATGCTTCTTTATGTAAGTGGGTTACAAAATCATGTGACGTGCTTTTCATAGCTAACTGCGATCAAATGTCTGTGTAGGAAATAAAGAGCACGCTTAGGCTACATGAAGAGAAAACGGAGATTCTGCTAAAAAAAGCAGAGAACCAAATCACAATAGCAGAGAAGTTCACAGTTTAAGTTCAGTACTTTGGTAGCTCATTGCCAGTAAAGAAAACTTGTTTTCCTTCATGCAAATAGCAATGAAAACCATTTTCTATTCTAACAGGTGCAGTTCAAATAGGAAGAAAATTCCACAGACAAACAAATAAAAACGAGGTCTCTGATCAATTATTTCAAATAAAAAAAAAATCCATAGACCTGATGTATCAAAGTCCAGTTCTTGGATGCCAAAAACGAATAGCTTATATTTATGGTTTTTTCCTTTAAATTCAATTGTAAAAAGAGATTAAAAGTCTTGCCACCTAAGAAAAATGGGACAGACAGCAGCTACAATGAAATTTTCAAGGTCAACATCTGCCTCAAACTGTAAATGAGATTAGGATAAATATATGTTTAACATAATGTTATGTTTCATGATGCACTTGTCTGCACTCCTTGGAAAAAGTTTGTCCTAGAGTGCTTAGACCTGAGTTTAAGTCACTTTGGGCTTGTTTTTCAGGAACTAGTCAGGCAGGAATGAATTTGTGACTACCAAGTTTGCAAATGAGGAAAAGAATGATATTGTCCGATAGACTCCATCTGAAAAGTAAAACACATTTCTGGAAGCCAGTTTTTGCTGAGGCTCCATTGACTAACTTTCATTAAACGTAACTTGAAATCAGTGTCTGGTCACCTTCCAAAGCAGAGAGTTCAATCTTGCTTTGAACAAAGCGGAGATTCATTTTTTGGCTGTTACTGATGAGCCATTCTTGTGTTTTTTCTGTCTAGATTCGTGACAAATTGCTGTTTATCAGAAAACCTGTGGCCACGGGTAACTGGCAAAGAACTTACAAAGCAAACAGACTTCACTGGGAGAACCCTGACTGCGGTGCAGAAGGATGCAGGCGAAGTGCCTTGTTTCACATCTTCTCCTGCTATTTTCACGTTGACATTAAGTCATCCATTTCGCCTTAGTTTCATTTCAGCCCTTGACTCTTAACTGGAACTGTCAAGAATATTAGAAGATTAAAACAAGAATTCAAGGACCATGGTAAAACCATAAGCACAAAAAGTATTGTTTCAATAGGGTTTACTCTAAGCAGATGTTCTTGATGAAAGCCACATCTTCCATGTCGGAAGGCATTCCCCAAAACTCCTATTGGCTTCCAGTTGTACTCTGGCAGCCAAATCAAATGCAAGCAGTGGGTTTACATCTCTTCTCCAGTAGTTGGAGTGCAAATGTAAGCTTTCTTGAAAAAAAAATTTGCCCAAACTTGCTCAGATTTTGCCTAAATCAGCAGTAGCTTTTTGGACCATCTGCCTATTCTCTGTGCCCACATTTTTTTGGATAACTCCAGGAGAAAAAAAAGTTGGTTTGAATATCAGATAGCTCAAATCCCTTGTTCTCCATGTCTCCAGTTATTCTCCTGCACACTCCCATTTCCCCAAACAGTGATCAGCGCCCACCTACCCCGTTTAACCAACCTCCCATCTCAACCTCATGTTCCTCCTCTCCCCAAAACAGGTCTGCGTAGGCTGCTAGAGCCTGGACACCAGCATTTGCTGCCAATCACTGTCCATGGTATTTTGCTTCAGTGCAAGGCAGTCCCCTTCTTAGATCTCACGTGCTTTATATTCCTACGTATTTTTAATTGGAACAAATTTCTTCTGTGTTCCAGAAAACAGTACCAAAATCCCAATAGTCTAGAAACTCCAAACATGAGGTTGCTTTTAAAGTGTTTTTTGTGGAAAAATAAATAAATCTCCTTGTCTTAAATCCAGATAGTAGAATATTTTTGATCTCCAGCACAATCTAGGGGTCCCAATGAAACCGGGGCCCAACTGAGCTGAGCACTGTATGAGAACAGAGAGTAAGAGCCAGAGAACTTGCAGCCCAATAACCTGGTCAGACGAACTAACAGATGACTAACTGAAACACTTATGTTAACACATTACCGATTAGAAGAAGACAGCCAAAGAAGCTTAAAGACATTGACCTCATTCTAGAAGTCTGAAGACCAACCTCAGAGTGGAACACGAGAGTGTAATTTTTCTTAGGATAAAACACATCATAAAAACTTTCTGTGGTGGCAAACTCTAGATTGACCGTGTTTTGCAATAAAAGAGCAGAAAAGTACAGACTGAAGAAATAAAACCGGCTAACTTGCCAGGAAATTACTGTATTATTAAATATGACGATGAGATTCCCACAATCACAAAGGAAGGGAAAACATTTGAAACATATTAAAACGGCTTGAGGACAAATTCACTGCTAGTTTAAGTGCAAACAGCCCCACTGATTTCAATACAGTTTTCTCTTTTGAACCAACTGATAGAATAAATTTTTGTTGTTATAAATGTACTTTTAGGGTAATGCACAGAACATACAGGATCTATTTTATTAGAAACATGTAAGGGCAAACAATGGAAAGGGAAAAAAACGCATTTTCTTTCATTTTGTTTTGTAGAGTGCCTATAAATACCTCACTCATGTTTCCGTGTCCATACTACAAATACCATGTATTTCAGCTGGAGCTGCTGTGGTATATACATTGCATGTTACATCTCTGAGCTCATGATGAGCACAAAACTGAGAAGGTTTTGATGGGGATATTTGTAATTATGCATGGAAATATGCCTTTACTTAATGTGCTGCATTATCTACTGATTGTTTTATTAAAATGTTGCATTTTCGTTCAAGGGGAAATGACCAGCTCCCTGTATCTTATCAGCGCCTCCCTAGAGAACACAGTCATTGCAGTCTAGTGCTATCCCTCCGGGACACTCAGGACACGACTGCTCCAGGCATAACCTTTCTGGTATTCATTCGTACCTTCAAAGTGACCAGAAAAAACACCCTACCCGAAACTCGGCAGAAGTCAAAATCATCCTGGTCTCCGGACAGCTATTCGCGCTCTACTTCATCTCAGTTCTACAGCATCGTCTAAAAGCAGCTCAGCAGCGAGTGGAAAAGACATGCCTTTTTTCTGTTAGGAAAAGCAGATTTCTGTAAGCAACTTTAAGACTCAGCACAATCCCTTCACTCACTATGGATCCAATTTTAACTTAAAGGTAGATTGTTATCTTTATTGAATATGATGCAAAATAGGAATAAAATCACACGCTCCTTATAAACCTTAAGTTCTTAGACTATATAGAAAGAGAGGAAATATGGAGAACAACAGATAAACAAAAGGCATTAAAAAGATATTGGGTAGCTCAAGTGTTTGTTCAATTCCTTTTTTGATAGCTACAATTTGAAATTTTAGAGAAACAAAAAGTATTCCAAATTATTTATTTCTTTTTTTATACTGAAGTTCCTTAGAATTACTGGATTGTTTTCTGCCTTTTATTTAACAGTTTTTAATGACATCTTAAACTTGTGAAGTCCAGTTTCATAACAGCATTTTATGTGGCTTGGATTGTAAGTGGCTGAACTAATAGAGCTTATTCTTAAAATAAGGTATCACTTAAACTGTAAGAAAGAGAAAAATTAGCTGCCTAGCATCATTCCTCATGTCATATAATAAGAAGCAAACATCCAGCAGAAGAGGGCAGTAATATTCAGTGAATCCTTCTGCAAGAGGACAGTTTCAAAGTTAACTCACTCACTTTTTGCTTCTTTAAACACAGTTGTTGAAAAGAGGTCATTTGGGGTGCTACCTACTGAGAGGGGAAAAAATCGAGAATGTCTTATACTCCATTAAAATACATAGTATTAAGGCTTAATTTTCATGTGCAGTTGTCAGGAAGTCTCCCAGAATTGCAGAGCAGAATTGCACTTTAAGGGTGCAAATATTCCCAATGAGGAGAGGTAGGGAATTTATTAATGTTTTCCCATTGATACACAGCTATAGATAAAATGAATGAAAATCATGGGGGGAGGAAGATGCATTTGCTGGAAAGATCTTGCTTGCTTTGAAAACGATACTTAGAGTAAACACCGTACCCACCTTGCAGGGAAGACCTGCTATTGGCAAAAATTCACACTTCTTAAAATGTCAGTCTCCCTTTCAGCTAAATGCCATCTCAGAGAAGGCCTTATTATCGGGACAAGAAGATTTTCCTTAGGTTTTGGGAGCCAGTACAAACGTGCAGCACCAACAGGGCAGGTTAGCAGGATTTTCCGTGATGCCACTGCACTGCCGCTCCTTTCAGTGGCGTTACCGAAGTATGGCGAATGTTATGGATTGCTGTATCTTCCTCCAGTACTTTCCCAAAAATTTGCCTTTTGCTGATAGATGTTAGGGCAATAGTAAACTGACCTCACCTTTTCCACAGATTGCTTTCAACCGGACCAGAGGATATTTAAAACAACTATCACAGAAGTAAAAATAATAGCGGCATTTTTAAAGACAGTTTATATGCTTTAAAATAGCCCACTTGTTAGCTGATGCATAAAATCTCCACCTGGTGGCCGATCCTGCCACAGCAAAATAATTCCGTTTTTAAGAAAAATTCCAGTTCAAACACATAGCCAGTTCTTTATTACCGACAACCTTACGGTGACGCATGGGGAAGGGCAGCCTTCGGCGAAACAGCCGCACCATGGCTCCCTGATTTTCCCCCGTCTTGCCACAGGAGGCTGAAACAGCCGAAGAATGCTTTCCATCATACTACAGCTATCAGGCACACGAGTGACCTTCCCCGGTGGAAAACAAACTTGAGAAAGCTCGTGTTTCGTCAGCTGCCCCGCTCTGACCCCGGACTGCCCCTAGATCGGCAATGGGTAGGCTGGAGGGTGGAAAAGTCCTCGCTAGTTTTGCAGCTGCAAAAAGTACTGCTTCCCAAGGAGAGCCGTCCTCTGCTGAGACTGAAGCTCTGTGGCCTGGTCTGCACATTTTGTACCTACGGTAGTTCAAAAACGTAATCCCCAGGGTCCTCCACATCCCTGGGTAACACAGTTGCCTTTGTGTTATCATTTAAGAGGTAATTCTCTAACAGTATGCAACTATTTCAGCTTTCCTCTTCACTCAGCATCGCTAGTTCTACACCTTCAGCTTCAAATATAATCCTGGAGACACCCTCTCTCCTTAGGTTTCTCTGAGCATCTCCTTAAAAACAACAGCTTTCATGTCTACTGTTTTCAGTATAGCCTTATTATCCAAGGGTATCAATAAAATCTTTGTAAGACATAATAAACTCTGTGCAAGATGGACATATAAAAACCCACCAAGCAAGACCCTCAGTGTACGGCGTTATGCGTAGCAGCAGGCAAGCTCTCCCTTTGCAGACTCTGTTCCGCTGCGCGTTACCTGCATTTCATAGTTGACCTGGCTCGTGACACCTTGCAATGCAGGAACGAAACATCCCCATTTCACACTTGGGAAGGCTGAACAGTAGTTACACGACTCGTGCAAAGCCCCAAGAGACAGCGAGTTATGGGTCCCGCAGGAACAGACTCCGGGCAGCCACCCTTTACTTCAGTCACGCGACCAAGGCCTGCAGTTCATCGTATACATTTATAAAATATATCCATACGTATATATATGTGTATGTATAATAGCCGCGTGTGCTTTTTGCTCTGTCAGAGTTCAGAAGCAATGACCAACGTTAGGAAGAATCATCCGATTCTGGAATTTCTTGCGCCATTCTCTAAAACCTCTCGGATGACCTACCACTGATGTATACAGATTATTCACGAACCATAATACAGTCCCTCTTGGCCAAATTCACGTTCTGCTTACATTGGACCAGATCCACTTTCTGTAAAGTCAATGATTTGAAATTTAAACTTGAAATTTAAACCCGATCAGTAGCAACTCTCAGAACATCTTTTTAACTAAAGCAATAGCTGGTTATTTTCCGTCGGTGTTTTACGCTGCCACCGAGGGTGAAAGTGTAAGTAACAGGAAGGCTGCAGCAAGCCCCTAGGATCACGCCGCAGACGGTTACGCCATCCGGTAACATCCTTCTGCGTTTCATAATTCATTTTCCACGCACAGCAAAGAATAAAAATAGTAGTAAAGTGTGCATAATTAAATTACTGAATACAGATCTATGACAAAAAAGATAAAGCATCCTCAGACGGCCAAAATCTGTAGAGTATTAAAAGGAAATGAGCACAGATTTGTTTACAAAGCAACCATACACAGCAGTAGGGGGTATTTTAAGGCAAGAGTGCTGGGAAAAAAGAGTCACTGGTCATTTCAAAATTAAACTTCTAATAACAGATTTATTTTATTAGGATTACAACAGAACACGAATATACAGAGACAAAGTGAGATAATCTCGGTATTCATTCCTTCCCCCTGCGCGTAGTCTTTTGCACTGTAAGCGCTCTGCGACGAGCCCCGTTTCACACGGGTAAAGGAAAAAAGGTCTCCAAGCACTTAACCGTTTAAAACGCCATTTACAAATTACCTGATTAAAAATACAAAGCTAAGGTCCTCAGTAATGTCAATGGTCAGACACAGTGGGAAAGCAAAGGCAGTATGATAATCACCGCCGATATCGCGGCCAGCACCGACTTCTTCTGCCCGGGGGAAAAAAATCACTGCGCTCCGCGCCTCAAGAGAGCGTGCGCCTTCGCGTGCGCTTGGGCGAGCAGGGAGCGCGGCGGCGCGCGACAAACGCAGGGTGCGATACACGTACGGGATGTGGATGCGGTAACTTGACAGCGCCGCTTGGAAAAGGAGCGTTTTGCTCTCAGAAGAGCGGACCGGGGCGGG